>NC_139910.1:3352500-3362500 GCF_905171665.1 Trachurus trachurus
AATCTATTAAAAAAGAAAAATGGCTGTGTTTTCTTTTACAACTTGTTTTCAGGCTTCAAGTTAAAAAACCATAAAGTGATCTCTAATTTGCAGAGATCCTCCTCTGAACAGTAAAAACAAACCACTGCACGCTGTGAAAGACCCAACCAGTCAAACCATCTCTTATTGTCAGATTCTTCCAGGATGACTATGGGATGTTTGAACCGAGGCCTCAAGCTTTTGGGGCGTGGACGGCTGATAAAGACAAGATTTGTTTGTGCAAAACTTTGTCCATTAAAAGTTCATGTTTGCAGCACTGACAGCAGAGGCATGAGGGGACTAAGCAACTGCTTAGGGTCCTTTGACCACTGGGGGGCCCCAATAACATTGCCAAGAACCTCGGCAATGCCTCCAATGGCGCTCCCTCTCCGTTGTCAGCTACTTTTATTAACCAAACAGTTTTTTGTTTGTTGTCTGTCGTGTTTTATCAATTTTCTTAGTGTATGTTTGTTGTTTCCTTTGTGCAGCTTCATCAGAGGCTGAAACATGAAGCTCCAATAGATGCAGTTCCTCTCCGGACCACTAGAGTGAGTCTCCAACAGTGAGCCAGTCTCTATAGACTTGACATGGTAAAATTAACATCTTTACAGCCAGGTACAGAAAAGGCTTTCATCTCTACAGATCATTTCCTTGTTTATCTTTGATTAAAGGAGAATTCCGGCCATTTTTAGTCTTTATTACGATTTACTAAATCATTCTCCTGATGGTCAGCCAGTGTTGGGGGGGAGCAAAAAACTGAAATCGATGCAGGCAAACCAGAGTTACACTATGGCTACCCGGCGCTAGGGATAGCACTGTGTGACCATCAGGAAAACAATTAAGGGGTCAAAAATGGCCGGAATTCTCCTTTCTGGTTTAAAATCCTGCATAATTGTGGGCGTGGCCTCTTTTACTGACAGGTGAGTGCTGTTGAACTTCTGTGTATCTATCGCTGTTTTCTTTTAATATGTTGTCCTATATGTAAAGCACTCTGAACTGCTTCAGCATGATATGGTGCTACATAAATTAAATTTGAATTGAATTGAATTGTATGCTACCAAGCCCTTCATCTCTGTGTTAGCAGGGAGTTTAGCAACATCGGGTGCTGCCAAGATGGCGGCGGTGGAGCAGCTCACTCTGAGCCTCAATACTGCTTATGATGTCACAGAGGCAACGCCCTTCTGTATTTACATGGTTGTATGGTTTATAATGAAGTTTTTGTTCAGAGGCTCTAACATAAAGTTAGTTTTAGTTGAGTTGGGCTCCTGGGAGAGGAGGGAATGTGAGTGATTTATGTGTTTTCACTAGTTTCTGGAAGCAGTGGAGGATGTTTGGTATGATCTCCAGACTGATCCCTGATCTGATCTTCACCCTCCTCTGCTCTGCTTCAACCGCTCACACTTTAAATCTTTATTGCTCGTTGCGGTCTAGACGCTGATCGAGTGATTTGCGCTAATGAACGTCGAGCCAAAGCTCGGGGTGACTGAGAGCTGCGGTTTCCTTCGGTCTTATCTCTGGTCTGTCTGTGATAAGGTCGTTGTGCAGATTCCTGGAGTCGAGGAGGGAAAATAAATCAAATCATTAACAAATAAATAATTAAATGAATCCAAACTGTGTTGAGTCACTGGGAGAAAGAAAAACTCAGCTCTGTCTGCCCTTGTGCACAGTGATGTCAAACTGGAAATACTTTTACATAAACAGAAGCAACACACTGAACATTCAACATTTAACATACAAGCAGCACGTTTTAAAAAGTCCCAGAGGAAACATTTCTATATTTAAACTTTAAAACATGAACAAACCTTATGCTTTAACGGTGTTTACATTTCTTAGTGGAAACAGGTTTTCATCACCTCAACTAAAGCCTTTTTTATATATTTATGTTGAGCAGAGTTACAAGGTGTCGTGTTGTAAAGGGAATGAGGATATTACATAATTCAGATTTATTAGATCCATAAAAACAGAAACATAAAGAGAGAGGAAGTCAGCGCTGTAAACATTGTTTACATCTGCAGCATGAATTCCTTTATTGAATTACTGACTCAGTGTTAACAGGTGAATGACGAGAACAAGGGAAAAGAATAACCCACAAGTTAAATGATGCTTAACATAGTGTTAAAACATTATATAATTTATTTTCTATCTATACAGATTGATCAATCTGATTGAGTTCATGTTATATTATGTTTTGTGACGTTTCTTTAATGTTCATTTTGTTTATTGAAGTATTTCATCTTTATAGGTCAAAGACACCTGAACCTACAGCAGTTATAAACAGTCACACGTCAAAAAGATTGATAATTTTCTTCATATTAAAAGTTTATTATAGGTTTATATTATAGAAAATCTTAATCTGATCATCTTAATCTTCATATTTCTATTTAAAATACAGAAGAATATAAATATAAGCACTTTAAATTGGCCAAAACTTTCCACCATCAATATAGTATCTCTGTTTTCTGGCAGCATTTAAGTACTTTAAATCACATTTGTTGTTATTTCTCATTGTATTCTAATGTTTTCATGTATCTCTTAACAATATTAACATTTGCATCATGTAAAGGTCTGTATGTTTATATAGAATCCACTGAATTCGCTATACACTATGCATTGATCTGGTGCGTTTCCTTTTTTTTGTTCTCTTGTATTTAATCTTACATGACATGAAGCTGGGTTTTTTGCAGCTCTGTCTCATGGTTCTGCTGCAGGAAGAGGAAAAGTGAAATCACATGAGTCAAACATAAACAAACCCAGTGAGATATTAGTGGATCTGATGTGTCGGCGCTGACAGAAGCAAAAGGTCACTAAACACTAAACTCCACAGAGCAGGATGTTCCCCTCAGACATTAATTATTCTTCCATGTGGAGACGATTATTGTTGGTGAGGCAGCGAACAGGAACGTCCACCATCAGCTCTTTTTTAAATGAGTGACTGTAGTGAATCTACATTTTGTAGCTCAGGCATGTTTAAAAGTGAGTGAACAGCTCTGACTAACTCTAATTTGTACTTACATTTAAATCTTAATTATAATTTCATGACTGTTTTTTTTATCATTTTATTGTCATCTGTTTGATAAGAAAGGTTTCATATAAAGGTTTCAATAAAGATTATTATCATTATGCAAAATATTAGCATGTAGCACTCACCACAGACTTTGTCAACTTTTCATGTTGTAGGTTCATGTTTACACATTAAGTTAATTTGCTCAAAGACTAGCTCCTGAGCTAATGGCTAATTGATTAATGTGCACTATTCATGTGAAAATAAACAAATAAAAGTCCTCAAGTGCCACCTTGAAGTTTTGAGTAAATCATTTCATCAGTTCACAGGTTTCACCACAAATCTCAACATAGCAGAAATCACATATGACTATCTTTCCCTATCCTCACCATTGATTAGGCCTACATGTTGATTTTTACCAAATTTAACAAATACATGACTTTATATGGTCATATTTTCCTTTTGCATACAGAGCGCTAGGTGCATTTCCTATTTCCTGTGTATCGGACACTAGGCCGTACATTTCTCAATTTAGTCTCGTTACTGTTATTAGGCTACTATTGTTGGTTTCAACAACTTCTAAAGCAAGCAAACACTTATTTCATATAACAAACCTCTGCATTCTTAGAATGACTACATTGGTTTCAAGAGTCCAGTTCATGCTGTTGTAAGAGGCCAAGTCCTGGGATCTCAGTCCCACTTGACAAATGTCTGAACATCTATTGGACAGACTGTCACAAACTATCAAAACACTTGTGTAACCAATATGCTATGTCATTTCATTCATTTATTTGTAATGGGACTCTACATATTCATGAACATACAAACAATAATTTGTTGTAAATATGCCAGATTTAGCTCAAGCTAATTTCCATCTGCAGTCCCTGTTATCACATAGCGTATGGTAATGTGATAATGGAGCCAACTGATGATGCTAATACGACAATGCTAACAGTGGTTCATCAGCAAATTTACACTGACACAACCAGGACAGTAAAACTCAACAACACTTCCTGAACTACAACAAAGATGGCGGCCTGGGCGGCGCAGCTTGGTCCAGTGGTTAGCCACCGTTAGCTCACAGCAAACAGAAGCTTCTGTGTGGAGTTTGCATGTTCTCCTTGTTCCTCTGGTTCTCCAGCTTCCCCCTACAGTCCGAAGACATATTGAGTAGAGGAGCTAATAGATAGATGGATGGATGATCCCAGCTAGTTAGCAAACAAACAGAAACAAAAATGGAGGTTTTTGGACAAAACATCTAATGAGGCATCAGGGCAGATCCAGAAACTGGTGTTTGAAGGTGCAGGAGGATGAGGATGAGGAGATGAACCATCACCACCACCTGGACTCTGCAGTAAACGGACTCAAGTCTGTTGGTTGCAAGAGAAAAATCCAACATTGAGCTTCATGTTGAGCTGATCAAACCTTGTATCTCCAGCTGATGAGCCTGTGAACCATCTGTTGGCTGATGGTGGACACTCTGACAGCTCAGAGACATTTAGACGGAGAAACAACGAGCGAAACATTTTTTTAATCTTCCTTTTATCTTTCACACACATGTTGTCAACGGAAAGAAGAAAAAAAAAACAACAATCTACAAACAAGAGAGAAATGCTGCAGCTTCCTCTTCTCATGTTCTTCATTTCATTTACATTCACACCAGCTTTTACAAGCCTTTATCTTTCCTTTGACAATGCTTTTTCAGATACCTGATCCGGTCCGTTAGCGTTAGCGTTAGCGTCTTGTCTGCAGCACCTGTGGAGGCCACATGTGGACCAGATTAGCGGGTGGGAAATCCCAGACAGCGGTTTGTACTCATCCAGCCACCACAGGTTTTGGAAGAATTTGAGCTTTTGTTTGTTTGCGATAAGTCACGATGACAGATTCTCATGAACTGGAAAAATCCCGACCCCCTACCCCCTCCACCGTTAAACAACAATGAGTTCAGTCGGAGCGGGAAAACAAAGCGGTGGGTGAAGTGAAGATTTCCCACCAGGTGACTTCTCTCTCCTCAGAGACGGATTATTGTACACTTTAGACTGAAAGGCTGAGAATGTGGTTATTGTGCTGTTGTGATAACATCCTGTCATCGCCGAGGAGAATTTAAACATTTAGAGAAGCCGACGATCACGTAGTGTTAGTCGCCTCCCTGGATTTCCCAGCAGCACGAATGAGTCACAGTTAAAAGACTTCACAGGAATTTCTCATCTCATATCATGTGAGAAAGCTGCTTATTTTCATTATACAGTATATACAGATGATACAACACTGTGTCTGGCTGCAACAAATATGGATCAATCTGCTGCTGAATAGTCCCACTGTTGCCAGACTCTACTTCGTCTGAATTATTTTGCATTAAACTGATTTACGTCTTCAGTTTGAACCAAAGGTCTTAGAGATAAGAGTTATCTGCTCCTCTGTGGTTTGTCATTGACAAACAGTTATGGACTTATCTAATTAAACAGGTTTTAATATAAGTAATACTGCAGAGGTTTTTAGGAGAAGCTCAGTGGATGGAGCATAAATTATCAGATGTTTAATAAAAAACAAAGGAATTTAAAGGAGATGACATAGAAACTGTCAGAAACCAATGATTATGAGTTGAAGGGGTAGATCAACATTTTGGCAAATTGGCCCATTGCCATAATCCCTATAGTCATAGCAGTAGGTTCGTTACCTTTAATTGTCGGTCGTGCTGTTTTTAGAACGGCGGAGCAGAGCCATGAGCTGCTCAGAGCTACGCTACGGAGGCTCATTATAGGATTTCTTGGTTTCCCTCATCAAACTCATCAAATACACAATCCAACAACTCCACAACGCTCTGGTGGACAAGTTGTGAGCTGCACATTCACCACGCTATGAGATAATAACAGAACGTTACCAGACAGAGTTGTTTTAGAAACAGCTGATGCACATTGCCTTCAGGGACAGTTTTTCATCAAGCAGTCTATGCATTTCCCTCTAAAACAACTCTGTCTGGTAACGTTCTCTTATTATCTCATAGCGTGGTGAATGTGCAGCTCACAACTTGTCCACCAGAGCGTTTTGGAGTTGTTGGATGTTGTTGTTTGATGAGGGAAACCAAGAAATCCCATGAGCCTCCGTAGCGTAGCTCTGAGCAGCTCACGGCTCTGCTCCGCCGTTCTAAAATAGCTTGCACCAATAATTAAAGGTAACGAACCTACTGCTATGACTATAGGGATTATGGCAATGGGCCAATTTGCCAAAATGTTGAACTATCCCTTTTAGTTTAGTCTAAGTAATGTCCAACAGCAGTATTTAGCCATTTTGGCTCAACTGTGAAGTGTCCACATGATCAGTAATGTGATTACACAGGCAGGGAACTGGTTTTAAGCAGATATAAGACTCAGTGTAACACTCATGTCTCATTGGTAGTAAAGTGTCCATACAGTAGCCTAATACCTGCATCAGTATTGGTGATTATGTGTCAGACTCTGTCCTCCAGCTCAGACCAGACTTTGTGGTTTTACCAACTTTAAACCAATAAATAAAATATATTTCACACCACAGACTGTGTCGTGTGCAGGACTTCATGTTTCCTTCAGCTCAGACTCTGTTCTCTAAGGGTTTTTTTTTTACATATAGGAAACTGTCCACACACACTGATTCTCCAGTCTTCCCTAAAACCCCCTGAGTCCCTTTCCCATAATGCCGTTTGGTGCCATTAGTGGTTGAGTTTGTGGTCAAACACTCAGAATAATCTTCCAGTGTAAGTAAAGTCAAGTTAAACCGTGAGTCACTGAGCTCCGGCCGACCACATGTTTCTGAACAGGTAGTGTGTGTTGTGGAGCCGGGCGCTCTGGTTTCCATGGAAAGACTGGGTTTTATAGGAGAGAGAGAAAGAGAAAGAGCAGCATCTCAGTGTTTGAACCACAACTGAGGAGAACTGGTATGAATATAATCTCTGTAATTCATGTAATGTTGTTTAACTGTATTACAGTATGCTATAATTCATCAATTCCTTATGAATGAACCATAATCCTCATTGCTGTGACCTGCTGTCGACAGACTGTCTTCAGGTCTGTCCATCCAGTTGACTTATGTTATGTTATGTTATGTACGATGCAGTATTAGGGCCACATTGACAAAATCACAAATTTCGAGAATAAAGCCATAAATTTACGACTTTATTCTTGTAAATTTACGACTTTATTCTTGTAATGTTATGACTTTTTTCTCGTAGGAAATTATTCTCGAAGTCTGTGTGTTTTTCTTTCTCAATGTGGCCCTAATACTTCGTCGTATATTATTTTATGTTATGTTGTTATCTTATTTTGTTTTATCTTAACTTAAAGAAATACTCTGCTTTGTTTCCATTTTTATACATTCCATGTCGATACTTGTCAGATAAAACTGTGCATTTAAAATGACAGACACATCCCCCTCTAGACATTTTCAACAACTTTACTCAATAGTACTTTTAGAAAATGATGGGGATTCGGGAAATAAATACTTTTATAATCCCCAGAGGTAAAATAGTTTAGTTACAGTGCCCAATTCCAAATGTATAAGTATAATAAAAGTATAGAATAGTAACTTACAATATATAGAATAAAACCTTTTCTTTACTCCTCAGATTTCTCATGTTCAGGGTGGAACAATCAGCCCAGACATGGATTCATCATTATCTGTGTGATAACATCAATATTATAATGATCCGTCAGTCACAGTGGACAGAACAACTACTTCTATTCTTTATGCATTATTCACAGGGACCAGAGCCACACACAGACACACACACTGCCATGATAATGAATGCCTCCCAGCAGCAGCTCTCTGTCTCTCTGTTGTTTGAAAGTCGGTGAGAAATGAAGATGTGTTGTTTTTGTTTTGAGTAATTTTGCGATGAAATATTGACGCGTGTCCTTGACGGATGAAATTCTTTCAGCAGCTGCATCCTCTTTCATTTCAGAGAATCTCAAATCCATTTATTTATTCTTTTCGCAGAAAATTTAAAACACATTGGAGCCGAGCTCTTGATGCACTCAGTATAGTTTAACACTTCATCTATAACACACTGCTGTTGTCAATTGGCACTTCAACAAAGCAACACACACACACACAAACATTTTTTTATTGATGTATCATATAAAACTTGTGATTCTCACATGATATTCAGGTACATTCAGGAGTATGTTACAGTGAATTTGCAGTGAATTGCTCCTTTTCACAGTCGATAATGTTTAAATATCCCAGTGCTGCAAAGTGAAAGCACCTTGTTGAACTGAGAGAAACTTTCCCTCTGAGTTATATTCAGACTTTTTAAAGGTTTTGGACCAGCGCTAATGGACACGAATTCAACAGTTAAAGGTGCAGTTTATGGTGTTTTTTAAAAACAAATAAAAGAAAAAGCAGATTACATATAATTGCACATGTAAAAAAGGAGTAATTTCTTCTTAAATCTAGGTCATCCTGTTGCCCAGATCTTTCTTTTTTTTTTTTTTTTTTTTCAGGAATTTCCTGCAGCAGTCCCGTTTATCTGATGGATTGTTCCCCAGGTTCTGGATCTCATAAAATAAAGTACAATAAAGGTGACATCAGTCTTAAACAATCCCTCAGACTACACGCAGAGGTTTGTCTCCACACTGAGTAACAACACTGAAACAGTGAGTGGGTAAAAATATCCTTTAATCTGTGTGTCGTGAGGTTTTTATGTTTTTTCCAGAAGTCGACTGACTGACTGCTGAGTCGCACGTGAAGTTTCCATGAACACGCTGCTTCACTTTTTTTTTTTTTTTTTTTTTTTTACGCACCCAGACACATTTGCAAAGCATGAAAGTGTTTGGTACAGTAACACTGTGGAGAGCTGGGTCAAAGGTGGCTGTTAAACGTCCGTCTTAAATCTGGTGATTCATGCTGTTTGGTTGCCGCTCAGACTTTTTTACACTCAACAGGACACTCTCAGTTGTTCCTCCTCATCCTCGTAAAGTTTGTCACTACATTTAAACTCGTAACTCTTTGGTCTTGAGTGAGAAAAAAACAAAAAAAACACTCGCAAATATCTTCCACCAACTCAGAAAACATCCTCACGTGTAAGGTCCAGTTGTAGTGATGTAGTCAAATGTAACTGATGACAACATGAGCACACACAAAAAAAAGCATGGTCACATAATATTTCTGGACTTTACGAGTCGCTTGAAGGCATCATAAAGTCATAAAAAGCTTGCAGATGGATTATGGGACGTCAGACAAACAGGGACGGAGTTTCTCTCCTGCATCTTTGAAACCAGACGTGTCGATCTGTGTTTGGTGAAGAAGTGTAAATTTCATCGTCTGGCTTTAAAGGTTATATATATATATATATAGGATATTTCCTGCCACTAGATGTCGCACTAGACCGCCTCAGCAGCTATATAAACCAACACTAATAATGCTTCTTTGGCCACGCCCCCAATACAAGCCTCCCTCCCTTGTCCCTTCATGTTCTCATCGTCATGGTATGAAGCCACTCAACACACGACAAGAAGCAAAGTTTCACACAAGATCAAACAATAAACATTTCGAATATTATCAGACATTATCTCATGCTAGCATCTGTGTGTGCGATTTGCTCAGCTCATTTCCAGTCACTTCCTGCGTGTGTGGCTCCGCCCTCGACCCCGGCCTTTACACATGATGTTTTCTTGGAGGAAAATTGGTGTGAGATCTGCCAACATCTCTCTCCTCTGTCTGGTGGTTTTGGTTTCACAGCTGCAGACGATGCTTTCAAAGCTCAGAAGTTTGGACGTAAAAGAGGGTTATTGTACTAATATCATAGCTAGCGGATAAAAGTTCAAATTTTTGTGTTGTTGTTGCCGTTTTGACCTGAACAGGTGATCGAGATGGTGCTGCCTGTGATGCAGCATCTTCTCTTTAGAGGATCTTTGATCTACTCGACAGCATAGTGGGCAGTTAGCCAAGTTAGCGATAGCAACATTTGCCAAACACATTCATAATAACAAGTTGTAATAGCATAACAAC